>NW_026855368.1:0-31677 GCF_026571515.1 Ruditapes philippinarum
ATTAATCAATATCGATTTTCAATTTCATTGATCAATTTTTTATACAAAACAAAGAATGCAAAATATTTGAACTTAAATGTAACTTATCTGAAAATAGTTTTCCTGTTACAAATTGAAGGATTCTCCTTTTAAGCTTTAATTATTACGAATTCATTTTTTTATGTTTTAAGTTAGATCAAAATATAAGAAAAGTTGACATTATATTTATTAAGAACATTTGAGATCGTTTTGGGCTAGTTCTGGCTTCCATAACTTTATATGGCGCTTTTATGGTGTTTTTAATAGGTTTAAAAATTTTGCTAGTTTTAGACGTTCTTTAAGAATTCCCTTCTTTTTATTTTATTTAACATTGATAAAAATTACCTATCACCAAGGACATTAAAAATGGCATTCATGAATTCATTGCTAAAAAGCCTATCACATATACTGCAAATTCACTAATTTACCATTGATTAACAATGATAAATAGACCTTTTCAAGCGTTAAATTGTGATTTTACCAATTGCCAAGCGTTAATGATTTGTATAGAAGTATAAAAGGGAGATCAGCGTGTAGATTGCTGCAATATGACTTGTAGAGTTGCATCCCCTAATGTGTTGCTACCAGTCCAACTGTCGAAGAAAAACATGCCACACAAACTAAAATATCAACTGGGGGGTTGTTTGTACAAATACATATACTCAAAATTTTATTCAATCATATTTTAATAACATATTGATTGATATTAGGGATGTATTTCCTAGCGAACACCTGTAAATGTTTAGGTAAAAAATGACAACCACAACCTAATGTGAACTATTTTTCTGACTTTTGCAATGAAGAACTATATCATTGAGACATTTTCTAGTAACGTATCTCTGTTAAGCGGCCCAGGGACATAATAACCCTTGATTTGTTCTTAAACTTGACACAATTAATGTAAAAGTATAAATACCACTGGTAAATTTTTGAGTTCAATTTTGATTATACTAATCACCTATACGCTGTTTTTCAGCTGTTGCAGAACATCCACATTCACAGAACAACACTTATTCCCTGCGGTCTGGAGACCGCAGGGTATTGGTATGCGTTTAACTTTTGAGGCATGGAGGAGCACGTGACCTGTTTTCGGTACATGGAGGAGCATGTGATCTGTAAATCATACATGATTGGTTAATTGACCTTTTCGAAAACCTAGCTAAATACCGTTTGCCGGTACGTTACGGATTTACCTCTAGGGAATTAGTCCGAATTACACATAATTAACAACAAAAGACAATTACGTGATGTTTCTAATTTTCTATATTTATTTTACCGTTTAAGGTGGAAAAACTTGAATGATGTGTTTGAAAATTATCAATGTTTCTTTAATATATATCTCAAATTTTACAAACAATAAATTGTTTATACTGAAAATCTACAAAATAAAAATATTCGTAGTGGCATCTGCCATACTAAATAGAGATATTTTCTGCCTAAACTTGTGTGTTTACTTTACTTTTTTTGCTTGGAATTATTCAGAAAATGATATTTTATCATTTTCTCAAAAAGAAATAATTGTTATATGTTCGACCTTCTCCGGTCTCAAGTCTTTAATGCATGGCCACCAGTTCCCAAAGACCTTCTTCTATTCCTGATACAAACGATTATTTATCAAACAATGTTGAAAATAGTTAAATGAAATATCTTTATATCATTAAAAATGTTCCCCGCAGGAAACCATTTTACTTGTATATTTTATATATTGTACATATTGTACGTACAAGGGATGACGGGGTCTCATTTTCAAAGCAAAATTGTTAACACGTGTTTCAAAAACTCAAAAGGAGTCTTAGAAGTTACACAATTAATAAAATAATAACAAATATCTTGTTATTAAGCTTAAGAAAACTTAACATCTTATTTAAAAAGTATTTTTCTAATACCCTTAAACTTGTGCACGCTTTAGCACGTTCGGTGTTAAGAAGTTGCAACGTTTCGTACCAGTTATATCGACGAGGAAACAAGACACTTCACCCCATACGCTTCATTCCTCAAATTTCTAAGACACTTCGCTCCACAAGACATTTTACCCCTTCGTCTAAAAAATAAGTGAGACACTTTACCCCTCTTCACTTACGGGGATGTCCGGGGGTGAAGTTTCTTTCTTTCTTTCTTTCTTTTCTTCTTTCTTTCTTTCTTATCTTTATTTCTTTCTTTCTTTCTTCTTTCATCTGTTTGATTTGTTCTTAAACTTGACACAATTAATATAAAGTATAGATACCTTTCTTTCTTTCTTTCTTTCTTTCGTTTCTTTTCTTTTCTTTTCTTTTCTTTTCTTTTCTTTCTTTCTTTCTTTCTTTTTTCTTTCTTTCTTTCTTTCTTTCTTTTTTTCTTTCTTAAACGTGTGTTTTAATAAACGATACGACCGCACTACTTGTTATATGTATACATGTATTGGTAAATGAAGGGACGCGTTTTTCTTTTTGCACTTCAAACTTAATTTGAAAAACAATTTTTGAGACACATGTACATCAATAACATGATACAGCTAAAAAAACACTTGATATTGCTTTATGGGACATCTTTTAAATATTTGCAACCTTTTTATTTCCCATCTTTAACATGTGTAAAGTTTGCTAAGGGACGCAACTCTTGTAGTCTTATACCCAAGACTTATTCTCCCACAGCGTTTGTTTTCTTAAGTAAGTTGTTTATTTTTCATACTATTAGGGAGTACTTCAATTTATAAACGATTTCTTATTATGTAAACAAAAATAATAACAATATAATGAAAACGTCAACATTTCGGTAAAAAATATATTAGTACAATTCTGTTCATTTAATTCATTGGTTAGTTACTTATTGTTTCATTAAAGTTAATATGCTAACTTATGAAATTGATAAAATTTTCAAGTGTTTATCTTCACTGAAATTTCCAATAAAACTATCTTTATAATGATGGAAACAGCGACTTACCACCCCACCCCACCCGCATGCCTCTGAGATAAGTGACTTGTCATTTCCGAGGACTGCAGCAACTCTCTTTGATGGCCAAAAATTCACGACTGTCCCTGTATAGCGCCGCTAGCTTTAGATGTCAACACAAGTTTTATTTAAAGCAGCATGTCAATTAAAGGTAAAATATTCTGATGTGAACAAAGAAAATAATATACACATAGCAAATAGCACTTACAATCCGCTGAAATTACCAAAAAGAGGTCAAAATATACATAAATACCCCTTACTGCGTCAGTAACGCAGTAGTAATGTGGTGAAAAAAATACTGCAAAATCAGTTATTAATCGCACATTTTATGTAAATATTGTACCGTTATTTACTTACAATTTAAACGTTGAATACAAATAAGATAATATTTTGATAGCTTTTAGATCATGGTCACTTTTTTAAAAAAAGTTAGATAACCACAATAAATAACATATAACAATTTCAGCATAATAATTTTTCAAATTTACAAAAAGTCTATATAAACATTTGACATCTAAAGCACTTTATTTTCTGTTGTATTCAAATTGGCCGACTCATTTCCTAGAAGAGCTTTGATGTCTAAAATATAAGAAAATGGGAAATGGCGGTTTCTCGGAGCAAAGAGCAGGTGAAAAAACCTAAACTAAATCACATTAATCAATGAAAGGTCCTTTATTACATTTTTATTACCTGTTCATGAACATGATCACAAACAGCACTACATGGTCACTACAATTTCTAACTGATAAAAATCAAATCATTAATAAAAAACATGATGAAAATACATATCGTTATATTTTTTTATTATGAATTACCCATAACTCATGGCAAGGGCGCTATAGATAAGCTATAATTTATTTGCTTTTTTAATAATCCAATCAGCAATTTTCGGCATATCTCTGATTTGTCTTATAATATGTATACACACATCTGTTGTTAATTGATGGGAATTTAATGTCACTTATTTCATTTCATTAATACATGAGAATTATACTGGATGGAGTTTGATATGAAGGATGTCTCATTTAGTTTTCCCAATAGTTTCATCTTCACAATGACCAATACTATACAATTTGAATATTCTAGAAGTCCATTTATTTTCTTTTGCTACAGATCGGAGGAGAAAAGATCATGCAATATTCAGTACAAAGGTACTTTCGTTTGAACTATATTACGTTCCAAAGGAATTCTATGAATTCATATGAGCATTTATTTCATATTTCGCAATAAATGTTAATATTTTAGTAAAAGAATAAAGATGCATTTGTTTCTGAGTCCTTGCTATCGTATATCACAAACCTTAATACTGTATATTTAATAAAAGTTTCTTTATGTTGAACATAACTGTTTACAATTCACATCGAAACTTGTTTAATAATTCTTATTGGGTAATATTAAATGAAAAAAAGGTGTTTCATTAAAAACATATTAATACAGTCAATCGTCATTTCATAGCCATTATTTAATTTGATTTGATATTGATAATACGAAATAATAATGGAGAAACTTAAAGCTAAAATTCAACTCAACTCAACCAAAGTGTGAAAGGTATATTGAGCAATATAAAAAGGAAAAAGTGTAGCACAACCACGGTGACGTTTTTTTGCGAGATGAAATCATGTCGTCCATCACACCACTGTGTCGTCTGCTCAGGGAAATTCCTAAGAGCAGCAGACGACATGTCACAAGTGAACTGTCTCGTGGACAAAATCAATAATAGAATACAACAACATTCCATCAGATAAAAAAGAGATTGATGGCACTTAATATCTATTCAAATTATAGATTTTTAGCAGGAATCGTTTATTACTTTTTCAAAAGTTTATTGTTTAAATTGATTAGTTAAGTTCCAATGACGACAATTTATGAAAATGTACCATGTACTCGTATAATGATAGTTAATGTACAACTGGTGGTCGAAAAAGATCTTAATTATTACGGATTTTGATTTATAAATTTGAAAGGGTTTCCTGAAAATGCTGTATCATAAGGCCTTCTTATGATATAATAATTTAGACATGACAACAATTCTATTCTTTGGCGTTTTGGTTTAAACATATTTATTCAACAAAACATTTAACAAGTGAACAATATTTACAAAGTACATTTTGGGATTGGGCAGAAAGCTATAAAGCTTATAAATGTCCTCTCCCATTTGGCGTTTTGTTCCCAGTAGAAATTCATTAATACTCAACAAGCCTACAGCAAAGCAATGAATTAAAGATCCGAAACATTAATATTTAATTGGTTCTAAGAATGCTTAAATTTTATCAGATGAAAAATAATGTTAAGCAATAAAAGTCTAGGTATTAAAATTATCCACTTGTAATAGAAGTGGTACCTTAAACATGCAAGGGAAAACTGCAGTATAAATTTTTAATTTATTTTCCGTTATACAATACTAGTCTTTTTTTATATAGAAATTGGAAATTTCTGAGACCTTCAAATATTGAGTTAAAAATCAATAATATTTTTTTTTATCTCAAGTTTCACCAGAATCTAGTTTCTTAACATTCAAATAGAACTACCGATTATATGCAAAGGAACAGATTGACGCCATATACGTACATGTAATTTAAAAATGAAAATACATGTATGCCATATATTCTTATGTATACAATAATTTTTCAGATTCTGATGTTGAGAAAGATAGTACGTTCTTTATGAATTCCTAGCGTTCAATATAATTTCCTGGCAAGTAAATAACTAATTACATCTTGTTTATTCTGACCCTAACTGCGAAAATACGAGTTATCTAATTTCATTGTAAGAATGCAATATGATATTAAAAACACTACAATACGAAAGCAATACAATGTTAAGGATAAGCATATTACAATTAACATGCTCGAGACAGTGCAATATATAAGATATATCAGCAATGCAATATGTTAGCAGTCCAATAAATACATGCAATGTTGTATGTAAGGAAATATTTGTTTTTAAAAGGACAGTATAAAAAATCTCGATAATTTTGAAGGCAAAGAATAATGATATTTTATACTCTGAGTGAGCTATTATAAAATATTAAGATTCCAAACACCTAGGTCTTTATATTCGATTGAAATGTAAAATGTAGAAGCAAAAGAAATATGTTACCTAATGAAATATATGTAGAGATATATAACATTAATTACACAAAATATTACTATTAAATGAATTACTCGCAGTATTGTTAATAGAATATAGAAAATGTATCACATGTCATAGATTAATATTAATATTTCAAAGACTTATTCACTCATAGGCAAGCCTTCTGTAGACATGTCAAGAAAAGACAAGTCAGTTTTGTTTCTTTGATAACATACACAAACCTTAAATGCCTTTAATTGGATATCAGAGCATGTTTCTCAGAGTCAATCAAACGTTTTGATGAAAGAGGGAAGCTTCTTTCCCCGCAAACCGCAATGAGAATTGCAATTCGTAATGCTGGAAGTTGGATTGTTTGAAATAATTATGACAAATTATCAAATTCTTCACATCACCCACCGACAATTGCATGTACCATTTGTAAATAGAAAGAGCACCGAAACACGAAAGGCTATCTGATTTTGTAAACGAAAGGGGGCGTAGCCCCCGAGTATAAATCAATTGCCGAGTATTTTGGTGTTCCTTTCTCTTTTTGTAATCATAGTCAAAACATAAAAACACGTTCCCTGTTGTCACAATTTTAAAACCCCCGGGAAAAAGTAACCAATGATAGAGCATCTGAATATGAAATATTTCTGCCGCTTTCCCTTTCCCTGCCGTCACAATATGTAAACCCCAGCAAAAATGAGCCAATCAACGGGCATGATCTGGAGTGCGGGTAACTGATACCTGCACTCCAGTTACCGCACTGTGCATGTATATGTATACTATTTAACTCTGACACTTTTTCAACAGAAAGGTCCCCAAACTATGATACAATATATCATTAAAGACTGTTTTCTAGTGTTATAACAAAAAAAATATTTTAATAACTTTGTTTAATATCAACTCTGAAACAGGAAGATCAAGTGTTTAGAGTTATTATAACAAAACAATAGTTGAGTAGGTCAGCACAACCATTTTTGGAAAGTGATACTAAAAATGTCCCTCTGTTTGCTGTTAGATCAAGATTGTGAACACATGCTATATCCTCCTTAGGCTGTAAATCTCCCACGGTACTTGGATAAGTCTACAAAAAAAACGACTTTTGTTTCGGGATACCATTCTAGTGCACCACCTTAAGGAAAGTTTATAGATCAAAACAATATGAAGAATGTCCGCATATATTATGTTAAAAGATAACAACGAGAAACAATGCCATTAAGCCGGTTGTAATGCTACAGATTACATTAAAAAAAATAATAATAAAAAAATAAAATGTGTTTACCATATCATTTTGTTATCATGACATTGATCTCAAAATATTATCCCAAAATTAGTATAAGATCAGTCAGCACCTTTACTGCTTATTTAGATTCGTAATTTACCGGAATAAAACAAAAAAGGAAAAGCAAAATAAAAACAACAACAGCAAGTTAACAAAAATATTACACAGAAAAATGAGAAAACCTTTGACACTTATTCGTGCTTGCTTTTCATTCTAGGTGCTTAATGAGGATCAGATTCCATCTTAAAAATATGGACAAATAAAAGTGTTCATGTACAATCTAGCAGAATCCTTTAGATCGTGATTGATGGGCATTTAATGTCTATTTATCTTCCATTATTGCTTTAATGAAGAAAACAAAATTCACTTTTCATTTCAATTCCTGGTGGTCATTTATATCATTATAATTATTGCGAACGTTAACAAATCATTACAATTTCAGACAAACGCTGCATAGGTGATCTTAATGAAATGCTTAGAGCATTTGTTTGCAGAGTGCAGGACAATGTGCCAGGCAATGGTTGTAGGGACCAGTGTATAAAACAGCGTTTAGCGCATTATCTAATGAAGGTTATTCAATATGCAGACGTTGATTATTTAGGCAGAAGTGCAAAAATTAAATTTGTACAAACAAGCAGGCACTTTATTTCATGAAATACACATCATCCTAAGTAATTACGTTGTCGAAACAGGCGTTCAACAATACATTAAAAGAACAGACTGCAAATGTTATTTTGAGGACTTGTGAATAGCGTTACAAGAGCTTATTTCCCTGTAAATGTGTCATTTGTATATAAATTACATGGAGTTTTGCATGTTATCCAATATTTGTCTCAACATTTAGTAACTGTATGCTGCCTTCTGGAATGTTTAACTTTTTGTTGTTTAATTTCAGGAAGTGTGTCTCTTTTTGTTGAATGTGTGGAACACTATTCGTGTTTTCAGGACAGATAATTATAAGCTGCGTCTAAAATTTCGTCTTTGCTGTCGCAATTCAATTTTCAGAATAGTTTTGTTTATCCAATTTATCTATGGTATCATATGAAAAAGCTTCCAATCTTTTCATTCTGTATGGAGGATGTCTCCAGGCAACATTCCTTACATTATTTTAAGCCAGCTGGATTAAGCATACTGTTTTCTTTTATAACTGATTTAAATAATTTTTACCATCGGTCATATGTTTGAACCGTTTTTGTGTAAAGAATCATGCTGAAAAACTATCAAAACCCTCAACGTAAAGGTACGATTAAGCACAATGCTGGCGTATAAACAATTTCACGATCTAGGAACAAGATTTGATAATTTTATAATGTAAGAATCAAACGGAAAATACATTTGCATGTCTTAGGTTACAAATTACCAGCATATGAAAATACATTATATCCTATACCTTTACAGAATGGCACTTGATTTATTTTTCGTGTTAATCCAATAATGTTGTATTTTCTCTCAAGAAATCGTTTCTTTGTTGTTACCCTCATATATAAATCATCTGTCCTGTCTGTAAAATTAGACCCGCTGTTTTATGTTGTGATTATTAAATTGTTACACATCTGAAATGTTAAAGAAGTGTTGAATTTTCGGTCTAAGATAGTTGCATTTTACATTGACATTTGTATTGCCTTGTACAAAACAGAAAAGAAATGTTATTAAATAAATTTGCAACCCATTGTAACATTCCTGAAAATAATAAAAAAAAAATTGTCAATTAAATTGTTATGATTACTAAGTTAAAATACATTTGTATTAAAGACGATCATTTGTTTCAAGTTAATATTATAGAACTTTTCATTGAGTCTGTAAAATATGGACAATGATAAGGGAAATTTGATGAAAAGCCCTTAATATGTATTTTTTTTTGTCATTTATGTATGTACAATGTATTTATAATTGTTCATACTGTGTATGGTCAAGCAAATGAAATTATTTGCTTTGGTTATGTACATGTTATACATTGTATATGTTAATAAATCAGTAGTATTTGTTTCTGTTACTTGTGTAGAAACTAGATGACATGTATACACCATTGTCTTAGATCTTTTTTTTCTTAAAATTAAAAGATAAGAAATTGAATTTTAAATCTTTCCTTGATTCTAATCGTTTTGCAGTCGGAATCTAATTTTTATATCGATATCTCACAATCTCTGTCTGTAATATCACATTAAAATGATAAACGTTACAATCAGACAAGAAAAAAAAGCAAATGATAACATTTCTCGTTTACATCATTGTGTGCCAAGAGAAATATTTGATATGATTACATGTAACGTCGGCGATATGATATATTTTATCACAAATCTGAAAAACTAAACAGGATACGATAGAAGAATGACGACACGTGATCTCGTAAATGCATTTCCATTTCATTTCTATGCGAGTATTGAAGGAAAGTGAAACATTGTACAGAAGTGAATGAGGAAATGATAAAGTAATATAATAATTGCGACTTAAACATGGAACTATAAGTTAACCTCGTGTTAAGACAAGATATCTAGCCAGCATGAACATCTTGTCTTTCGTTTTTTGTATTAAAAGCTCTAAGTATTGGATTATACACTACATTGCCTTCTTTTATCTAATATAATACGAGAAAGCCATTCAAAACGTTACATTCGGATACAATACAGGAAAATCAGATAGGTCGGCTTAATTGTTCTAGGTACACACATGTACTAGTAAAATCTCATCTCTTCTCATTCCCTTTTACACCAAGGGAATTTTCTGCTGATGCATTTTGCATGAACCCAACAAACAAATCAATAGCATTGGCGATCGTTCTAGACTAGACAAGGAAGCGAGTGTAAATATCACGTTTGTTTAGTAAGATAAATCCTAGGCAACATTAACAAAATCTTAATACATGGCACTAGTTTCAGTACTAGTATTACGATCACCATAGAAATGTACTGTACCTGTAAGAAATGAAATAAAAAAAGGGAGCTCACAGGCTTTTGATACCATTTTACATTGATAATAAATTGAATAAGAAAAGAGCACGTCGTATAAAACCTTGATTGTCAATCATATTTAAGAAATAAAATATAATCAGGTTAGCAGTAAGTCACTTGCGGAGAATTTGGTAATTACTTGTTTGTTATCCGGGAAAGCCGGTGAAGTTGATCGGTGGTCGAGATATGAACAAACATGTAAAAATCAGAGGAAAAAAAAAACAAAAAACAAACAAGCAAACAAATTCGTTTTTTTATATGAATAACATATTATATGATTGTTAAAAATGTAAGATGGATTGACTGTCGTCGTTATCATGCCCTTTAATGTAAGACATAGCCATATGTAGACATTGTCATTATCAACACAATGTTACTTCATTGTAAAAAAAAATGATAGTTAATTAAGTTTTTAATTAAAGTATTATGATGATTATATTTCCAGGTAAGAAACAATGATAATGGAATAGTCATAGAGATAATCTACGTGTTGTTGACATAAAAAGACTTAACCATTGATTATGCATGTCACTATCTATTGCGATATTTCATTAATTATTAAATTCCAATACATAAATTGCATGGCTCCTGCACGTTGTGCATATAAGGCTCCCATTTGCAGACCTGAATTTCAAATTAATTTGGAATAATTCCACAACACTCTATTCTTTAAGCAAAATCGTTTCTTTATTTAAATGAAAATCTACATGTCACATGACTTGATAGACATCTGGAACAGATTTCATTTATTGCACTTCAGTCATCCTTTAAAAGAAAGAACAACGTAACAGTTTAATATCTGACTATTTGCAACCGGTTTATCATCATTCTTTGAGTCTTCTGAGTGGAAAATTTCTCTGATGGCATAAAAATAGAAATTGCAGTTACTTTGAGCAATGACTGAATTTGAAAGATTTGTTTGGTTTTTGAACGAATACGAAAGAATATATTTTTTTGTATAACGCAAATCATTTATGAGTAAAAGTTAAACTGTTTCTTATTGTAGTTATATAAATACTTTTACCACATTATAATTGATAACATATAATTTCACTTCTTGGGGTTATTTTATAGCAACTAAGGTCTTCCTCCAGTAAAGCTGGAAAGTAAACATATGACCTATACTGCATAGGTGCGACGTAAAACCCAACAAACCAAAAAAAAAAAGAAAGAGAAACATCCAGCTCGCGGGATTAATCTCCCAAAATTGTAAAATTGCGTAAACAACTCCTGGACAGAGCAGTACGTCTTTCTGCTGTTACCGAACAGATAATGAACATACTATTACATAAATTTTTGCAACATGTAGTTTCTTAACAAATGCTGGTGACCAGAACACAGAAACTTTAATAGGTTATTAGCTTGCACATCAACGGGTCTTAATCATTTGAACATATTGCTGTTTAAGAGTCATGTAATACATGTAGGACTTCAATTTACATGTCTCATATCGTGACACACGATTTTTCTCAGGTAAAATCAAACACACAAAAATAAAACAGAATATTATTTACAATATCATAAGATGAATATGAAAAAAAGTAAAAAATTGTTTGTTAACAAAATTATTATGCATATAAAATAGTACGTATTTATAGTCTAGTACGTATTTAATCAATTAAATATTAAATTAGAAATAATACAAATTACCGTTGTATAATCTTGTTCTATTTTGATTGAAAAATATGGATTGTCATTGTTGGTTCTAGTGAAGTAAAATTGCTCTTACACTGACTGCCAATCATTTCAGAATATTTTACAATATATCCCATAGTGATATCTGTGCTGCTGTTACAAAGAAGTCAAACCCATCTGATTTCATGCAATTTTAAACTTCAGAATTAGAAAACATGTCAACATTGAACATTACATTTACAATTTATGCTAAAACGTATGTAGCCATTACGAAGGAAAAATGTTATAAAACAGATTTCTTTCAAAACTATTTTTCAATTTGAGTGACATAAAAGCACAAAAAGCTCTAACCGTAAAAAGATTCATTGAAAAAAATAAATAAGGAGAATATTAAAACAGCCACTGTGGCTTTTCGTGGTTCAACTACAAGCTAGAAAGGCAAATGTAAATACTATACGGTTTGAGAAACACAATGTCGTCTGCTAAGAGAACTTTCTAAGAGCAGCAGACGACATGTCACAACTGGAATGTCTCTCTCGTGGACAAAATCAATAAGATATTTATTTGTTAATGTCGTGTTAGAATCGAAATAATATATCCAAATCGGTGATTTTATTGCTTGATAACATCACTGTTTGTCGTTCGGATGCGCATCATTATATCACTCGGGCTACGCCCTCGTGATATAATTCCCCGCATCCGAACTCCAAACAGTGATGTTATTGAGCAATAAATCACCGATTTGGATATATTATTTCGATTCTAACACAAAAAACATACCATAATGGTGTCAACTTTGTTCCTACACACAATAACTATATTAGAATTAGAAATTTGAGCTCACAGAAATCGACAGAATTATAATATTTTAAGCAATACAATAAGTGAGAAAAATCAGTATATGAACAATGAAATATAATTATTAGCAATACAATATATAAGAAATACAAACTATGTTATATGTAAGCAATGTCATGTTTAAGAAATAATATATCCCAAACAGTGATTTTATCGCTCAATAACATCACTGTTTGGAGTTCGGATGCGAGGAATTATATCACGAGGGTGTAGCCCGAGTGATCTAATGATGCGCATCCGAATGACAAACAGTGATGTTATCAAGCGATAAAATCACTGATTTGGATATATTATTTCGATTCTAACACGACATAAACAATAAATGTTGCCGTACCTGATAAAATTGCACCTGCTTTGTTTCCGTACTTATTTTCAGCGCGTCGCATTTTTAGTGGTTACGTCACATGTACGAGGGTTGATCAATATATTCGTGGTTTCGGGGAAGAAAAATAAATATGAAAATATTCGTCATTTATTCAATGATTTATCAATTCGATGTGTAAGTTTCAGATAAATAATCAGTATATTTTATCCGAAATAACAGTTTTTAAAAATACACGTGTAGCTGATCGCCGCAGCTCATACGCAACTTACATTACGTCGTGACGTCGGCGTTACATCTTCTAAAAAAAAAAACGCACCACCATCTTCTATACATCGTTCATGTCTGTGCACCCACTGACTGAAAATGTTCTTATCAAATGAATTATCAAATGAACGCAACACAGAATGCTTTGGACTGTAAATCATGGAACCCGGTAACTTTGTGTCCCTTTAACTCTGCCTTCAATTTGGGAAACAATGCAAAGTCGCAAGAGAGTAAGGCGGATGTTCCAAGACCTCGGCCCCAAGCTGGATGGTGATGGTGGTATATAATGATAACGTCATAAGTCTAAATATAGAACGTCAACAGTGACTTTGTTGCATAATAAAACACACTTTCGGTTCTTCTATGTTCAATAGGGAAAATGCGGGTCGTGTTAGAATTATATATAATTCATAGGTAATACAATACACAAGAAATATATTAGTAATTTTGAAATAAAGGTTTAGAGGATATTTTATCATTTTAGTGTGCTTTAGTGAAAGCATAACATTCAGAAGTAAAAACACTATATTATAGGGCAACATACTTAAATAAATAACATTGATAAACCTTTCATCATCTTATATTTACATGTATTATATTGTCAAATTAAAAAGCAATATATTTCTTTATGAGTGAAATGCTTTGAATTATATAAATGTAGATATCATTGAATGACAAGCCTATCGATGTTTATACATGTATAACATTACACTGACGAAGTTATATTTTTACATTGTATCACATGTTACATATAAATATTGATAGTTAAAGACACTTCAGATATAGGAAAACTTCTTAGGCATGCGAAGAAAATAACAATTCAGTTTGTTCTTGATAAATACATATCTTAATGCCTTTCTAAATCAGTAACAAAGAACGCTAATTGGATATCGGCATGTTGCAGTCATGTAAGGGACATCTTACGCACGATTGTACATAAATGGCTGGAATAATGTCTGATGTTTAGTGAAACCGTGTAACATTATAAATTCTTTAACTTATAACCAACGATATTTTTATACTTTTAGTTAGTTTAACTATCTTTTAGTAATATCAATTATGAACTAATAAAATTATCTGTCGAGAGGGATTATAACAATATTTGATTAATTCAGAGTTTATTCATGTATTGTACTTAGAAAAATGCAGCACATTCCACATTAGAAACTGATATTTATGATATGTTAACATGGTACAAAGAAATACATGTATCACCAAATTAGAATCGAAACAAGGGTTTGTTAAAAAAAGTATTACTTTGATATGTTGCAATATGTTGTTTTATCGGCTAAATTCCAGTTTATAATGTAATCACCTAATCATCGATTGAAGGCAGAAACGATTTTTTTTCAATTAAGGTAGAACGCGACACTTTGCGAACTTTCGAGGAGCGTCTTGAATATTGGCATGCAAAAAAATGACCATATTTCAGATTTGATTTCGTTGATTTTATTTCAATAGTTTCACCCAATGTTTGTACACACGACGTCAAAGTTTACCATTTTTGGACATGACGTCGTTGCGTATCCTTGGCAACTGTTACGGGTATTTCAACGCCATTGGCGGACAAAATATCTTAAATCCTACAACATCCGACTGAAATTATTTTTTCATTTAAGCTGATATAAAATTCATTGTTTTACGCCGAATAATGTTTGAGTAATGGAAAAAAATGTCAATTTTGTGTAAAATTTGACGTTCAGTTTAATCACAATTTTCGGTTTTAAACCGGCTTATTAAAAAATTCCTGAAATAAAGTTTTGATTTTTTTTCTTTAAACGTCATTTAAAATGTATACTTAGTCAAATAACTAAACAAATTAGTCAGTGTAATATTTCACACTGCAACATAGCTTTTTCACAAAGTAAAATGACGTAAATTACCTCAGATCAACGTTCCGTCGTTGACCTTCAGTGTTCTTGCTTAAAATGAACAACCCATTTTTTAAAGTTACATAAGAGTGAGATCACTTAATAAAAGTGTTCATGATGTCTGCTTGGATTTTTTGTGGTCATCAATTTTGTCTACATCTTTCTGATAATAGTTTTGTATTGTTTTTTTACCATTTAAACCAAGGTTTCTCAATTGTAGCTTTGAATTACTAAACACAGTGGATAATGTTTAGTGCTTAAATATATAAGACCTTGCATTGTAATTGTATGCAATATTATCGAGTCATATCGTTTATTTCTAGGTGGGTCCAGAAAACATGTTGAGGTTTCCTCCTATATCATGATTTTTCTAAGTATTTTTGTTGTTGAGTTACAATAAAATAACAAGTTCATGTGATAAACATACATTCTAGATAATTGATGAGAACAAATTCTTAGATTAAAAATAGGAACCTGGATTAAATCTAATGAAAGAGTACATGTGCAATAATTATCTTATCATCATTATTGGGCACTGATATTGTAAGTTTGATGACTGAGTGTAGCAGACCAGAATAATAATTATCTTCAAAAACCGATTTAATCAAGAAACTTAAAAGGCATTTTATTTCTCTCATCTTTTATTTCATCTGAATATTATTAGTATTGAAATAAACGTGTTTATTAATGAACCATTAATATTTTTTGATATATGGTACAAATGTGATACCAGTGTGGTGAAGGAAGCATTTGTCTGCAAATTTTGAGTTACATAGAGGCAATGTCTAGCTCATTTCTGATGAAAAATATTCCAGGTGCAGCATTGGTTGATAAGGCAGCATAACAAAAATGGTAGAACTTCTGAGGCTCTTTATTTAATGAAATGCTCATCAGTTTAAGTAATAGCATTGTTTAATAACAGACATTCAAGCAAAAAATTACAACCCAAAAGAAAATAAATCAGTTATTTAATAAGAAGAGAGTTTGCGTATTATACATGTAATAATTTAAAAAACAATATAAACTTAAAAAACTGTTTTCTGTTACAATGACAAAATACAAATGGTGTTTTATTTCCTTTTGAATTGGTCTCGCTACCAGTGTCAATTGTATATAAATTGCAAGGACGTCTACAGGAGAACCAATACTTATTACAAGGATACTGATTTAGGAATGTTTTACTCTGTTTTTTGTTTTCAGCAAGTATTATTTTACATGAATGCTTTGAAACCAAAATATAAATCACAATTTTATACCCGTAAATATAAAAGTGATCAGTAATTTCGCCAAAGAAGACATCTTCGCGCTTTTATATTCTAATAGTCTTTGAAATCTTGAAACCTTTTCATCTACGATATAACAGATTGATCAAATGTTTTGGTATAAAATGGTTATAAGAATGACTTAATATGCTTCCTGGTTAACGATTACTTTCCACGACTCAGAAAGCAGTGTAAACTTTGATGAATTCAACCGTGATTGTTAATAAGAGAAAAACCAAAAGAATTAAACATATACCCCACTAGCTTAGCTTTCAAAATCGAACATTGTCCAAACGAATTGTATGTGTTAATGGATTATTTATTGATTCAATTCATATGTAATAACATCTTAACATATTTTAATCATTTCACAATTCCTCAACTGGTATGTAGGAATTCATACGGAAATAACATTTAAATGTTTAAAATTATATGCTAGTTTGGATAAAGTTTCCCCGCATAAGAAACACATTTTAATCTCCACCTATAAAATAATAAATCTAGATTCTGTTTTGTCTAAATCCAATAACGTTATTTTTTTCCTTCTCGCGAAATCAATTCTTTCTTTCTTACCCTCATATATAAATCATTTGTCAGCAAAAATAGAATGGCTATGTTTTGCTGGTTTGATATGTCAGTGAAGTGTTATGTTAGAATGGTGTTTTTAAAACAAACATCAAAAGTATTTGCAAAACATTTTAAACATTAAAGATATACGTCATTTTCTTCTTAATCTAACCAGTTTCTTCACGAAACACCGCATAATTATCGCTTTGCAGTTAAATTGAATTTTTGTATCGATATCTCACAATCTCTGTCTGTTATATCACATTTAAATGATAAACGTTGCAATCAGTGCTAATATTTCACTTTTACACTATTTTGTGCCACAAAAGCTTGAGGAGAAAGATGTGCGATGATTACATGTGACGTCGTCCATATAATATATTTTATCACAAACCTGAAAAAGGATACTGGATGTGTTAGAAGTAAGCTCGTAAATACCACACGTCTTTGTAAAACGAAACATTCTACAGAACTTATATGGACATGATTTATATGGTGAAACTATAGCTTTTACATAGTAATATAATTACTTTCCACCAACTTGTTTTTAGGCTAGATATACAGGCTTGATCAAAATCTTGTATTAAGTGCACGAGAAAATTTTTGAATTTGTATTAAAGACATTTTAAGCGGTTAGGACGTACATATTTTGTTTCATTCTATCTCATTGGCGTCCGCGCCGAAGCGCGACGCCCCTTATGGAATGAAATCAGATTTTGGGAAAGGGCAATTGCAACTTCTCGGGTCTTTTGGTCGGTCATAATAGCCGATCATTCCGATTGGTATGAGGGTGTTTTATTATTGAAAATGAAATGTTGCGATATGTACAATGAATAGCGAACTGGAGAATTTCGCAATGCAAACATATTCAAATGAAATAATCTTTTCCGTCAATAAATCGCGCTCTTTGGGGTTTTTTATGAATCATTTGGTAGTACACAGTGAGTTATTATGTATGTTATTGTTTTATCATGTATGTAATTGTTGTTCATGTATCCAAAAGCTATGAATAGAATGATGACCTAAACATTGTGAACGTCCGAAAATCTATTTATAGAAGCAGTTTTAGTTTAAAGAAACGGTCATTCGTGTTGCGCTATGGTAATGCATAACAAACTGGATAATTTTGAAGGAAATGAAACGGAAACATATTTAAACAATTAATTGCATTCGTTTTAAATCTAAAGAAAGAAATTAAGTATGCCATTGTTTACAAATTGTTATATCATAGTATTATCATTTTGTAAAAGTCTTTTCTGTAGGTTCTTTCTGGTTTTCTTTTTTACGGCCCTGACATTTTTACCGTGAATATTTAAATCGACCAAGTTCATAACTTTATATGTCGCTTTTATTTTGACGTTGCGTGACAGTTAACAGGTCAAACAGTAGTATACTGTAAAACCAATTCGCTGTTCAAGTTTCTTTTTCTAAAATCTACCCTGATTTCCGTACTATTTTGTATGTTCCAAAGACAATACCACAAGAACTTAAAATTATATCAAATCACCAATATTAATGACAATATCCAAAAATACCCCTATACAGTATATATAAACTTATACCATATGGGAAGTATATTTTGGATATCATTGACCTGTATATTTTGGATATTATCGTTAATGTTGATAAAATTTCAAGTTCCTGTGAAAAAAAAGTAATATTCTAATCTCTAGCTGGCTACCAAAGTTCATAATGAACAATGTCTTTCGTCCACCCATTCATAAATGATATACAATTCTGGTAAAAACCAATTAACCATTGAACAGTTTATAAGAATATCTTGTCATCATATGTTTACTAGTTCATCTTCACTTGCTGCATTTCTTGCTTGGACGCCCTTTGATGCTTTGCACCAAAGTTTTCTTTGTCATACGAAGAATGGTTATCAAATGTTACGTTCGAGATATGTTAACATGTACTATACAAACGCATCCAAGTGCTAGGAACCAGGCTTAAGTAACTAATAATTCGTTATCTCTTTCAGCGGAATCTCAAATAATACGTATACTTCCTAAGTGCCAGTATAGGCATGTTAACCCAATGGAATTACGCTCTAATGCATTTTGCATGAACCTACCAGACAAATCAATAATATTTGCGATTGTTCTGTCCTTTAACTAGACTAAACAAATGTCACAATTGAATAGAGAAAATAGGAATCCCTTAAGAAAGCCCAACACGGCAAAATTGAAAATGCTGCAGGCTCGGCTTAGTTTAATAATATTTTATTGCAACTATATAATACATGTAAGATATGAATAACACACAAAGAAACAAAAACAAATGTACATATAAGTATAGTGCAAATGGGTTGGGCTACAAGTTATTACAACATTAGCAACAGCCCTTCCCACAAAGTCAAACTTTATAATACATATATTCCGGATAGTTTCATAAGAATAGTTACACAAGTGGAAGTGAGAAAAAAATCAAAACGCGCACGCACGCACGCACGCACACACACACACACACATACGTGTATTTACATATTTCTTATAAATTATCAATTAAAATGCTCCATAGAATTAAGATAGAACAGGGTCTTTCTTAATTGAGCCTGTTCATGGACGGTACTGTAAAGTGCAAACTACCATCCACGCCCTATAGCACCGGCTTAAGCAGAATTCAACATTTAACATGAACTGGTACAATTTTGAATTTTGAAGCATCCGCAGATATGTTTATTAAGCAAAATAAAATGTAATAGGAAATAACGTTAGTAATTTCAGTGTTGTATAATAAGGTCAATATAGTTTTGTACTGTAAGAAAAAGAAAGGTAGATTAAAAATGAAAAGGAACCCAAAATAGCTAATGCTATTGATACAATTTTACATTGATATTAAACTGAAAAATAAAATACAACTAAAAATCTGGAAACAAAGTGACCCCTCGGAAGCATTAATCACAACAAAATTACAAGAGAATTGCAGACTCGGTTTGATTGAGTCTGTACATGAGGGATAATGGATACGTGCAACATCCCTCACGCCCGCTAGCACCAGCTTGAGCGGTACTCAATTCTCAACACTTAATAGTGCTGGCATCAATGATCCCGAAGGACAAGAAAAATATAACAACAATGAAGCGAAGTACGGGGCAACTTTTTACAGCTGCCACACAGCACTTGACACCTGCTGCTGTGAAATATTAAAATCTGGAAACAAAGTGATCCCCCGGAAGCATTAATCACAACATAATTACATGAGAATTGCAGACTCGGTTTGATTGAGTCTGTACATGAGGGATAATGGATACGTGCACCATCCCTCACGCCCACTAGCACCGGTTTGAGCGGTACTCAATTCTCAAAATATGATAAACAAGATCAACAAGGAAAGGCGGCGTTCAATGGACGCAACTCCCATACGACCCAGCAATAAGAACCAATGGCAAGGAGCCCAGGCGGACCCCAAACAAAAACAGGACAGGGCAAAGACAGAGCACGGACAGGTTAATCATTAAATGATAAATAATTTGTTCCAAAATAATCAACCGTAAAATATCTTAATAATGAATTATATGAGAGAAATTACATTATAGTTGTAAACATAACATATTGACACTTAGTGAAGTAACGGGTTAACTCCTTATATAATGTAATGGAATTTAACACGTTACTGCACTAAGGCGGCGATATGATGCCTCCTATTCTCCCAAATGCATTTGGATTAATAGATAAGAATGCGGTGTAGAATGGCTTTTGTCCTTGAATTGGAGATATAACCATACATATGGTATAGCCTCATACAAAAGTTGTCATTTCGAATACAATGTTACTTCATTGTAAACAGTAATAGATAATGCATAATTAAACTAAATATTTTGTTTGAGTTCGAGCATTGACTTGCTATTGAAATAGCTTTTGTAAAAAGTATAACTCAACATTTAGTTGACATGACATGACAAAAACAACTCGTCCATTGATTATACATGTCACTATAAACTAAGATACTTCATTAATTATTAAATTCCAATACATAAATTACATATATATTGAATGTAATATAATGAAATTGCTGAGCTTTACAGATCTGGATTTTAAATTGATTACATCAACTTTGTCCTCTATAATCAAAATCGTTTCGTAATTTAATCAAAATGTAAATGTTGTTCTATTACTTAATTGACAGCATCTGTGATGCATGGCCGGTTAAATATTTAACTAAATACCATTGCATATAATGATGTTACTAGCTTTCTTTGAGCCTTAAAAGAGACTGAAAATAATGCTGATGACATGAAAGCAAAAGGTGCATTGCATTTACATTATGGCCTTTGCAAAGCGGCTTTCAATTACCTGTTACAACAGCGTTGTTATTTCTTCCGAAAGAAAAGGTTATCCTCTGTTGAGCAACATTTTTTAGCAGCAACCAAATAATTGTCTCCCAATGGGTAATGCTCTGCAGAGCTTATTCTCTAGTTAAATTGCTAAAATATACAAGAGTTAACTACACGGTCTTTGTAAAGCGACAATCTTGCTTATAATTAAAATTAACTCGCTGATTATTATAACTAATAACTATCAAAGTACAGATGGGCTTGCAATGTGTCACTTTTGGTTTATTCGACGCATTACGTCACAGTTTAATGCACTTTTAAACGATGCTTTCAGTTTTTTTTAAAAATATGTCTAGATACTTGTAGCCGAAACAGCCTGTATTAATTTAGGAAAATGGAAAGGAATGAAGAATGGTGGTCTCTAAAATAAAACATTCTCTTTCAGGGAAATGGGGTTTTACTGATACACTTTTAG
This sequence comes from Ruditapes philippinarum, assembly GCF_026571515.1. NCBI lineage: Eukaryota > Metazoa > Mollusca > Bivalvia > Venerida > Veneridae > Ruditapes > Ruditapes philippinarum. Next base: position 21,788 of record NW_026855368.1, read on the forward strand.
CTCTTATTTAATGATACAATGTGTTTCAACTTGTTATGTATAGTTCTTTCTATTTATTTCTTTTTTAGATGAATATGTATGCCTGCAATGGTGTTTTAAGTGTTCAAACAGTTGTCTTGGTAGCGACAAACAAAGTAAACGGCATAATTTGAAACATATGGTTTGAAAATATGGACAGAGATGCCAAAGATGACAAAAATACTGATAAATTACATTGTAAATTATTATACGTGTATTTTAATTATCATATATAACAAACCGAATAACTTATAGTATGAAAACAACTCCTAGACATAGCAAGGCGTCTGTTCGCTTTGTTATATGGACATTTATAAGGAAATGGACATAGCATTACATACAATCTTGCAACATGCAATTTCATAACAAATGCTTTTGTTGAAAGACAGACCAAAACCTTTGATCTCATGTTTAGATAAATAATGACATAAATATAATGGTAGGTAATAAGCTTCTAGCTTGTAACATGTACATCAAAGGGTCGTTTGTGTTGTATTACCTGGTGTAATTTACGGAGTCATGTTATACATGTAGGACATCATGCAATTTACATGTAGAAGAACGTGTAATACGAATATTCTAATGTTGTTTTTAATGCCTGCAAATAGGATCGTTTGGATTATCTTTTTTCAGATTTGAAAGGCAATGTAATAGAATTCGCTGAATTGTTTGAGCATATTGAAATTGTTTTTTTCTTCTTTATATGCAACACTACCTGTATGCCAATGCTATTGTTATGTTCTGATGTACATGTATAATGCTGTTACACCCCTGAAATGATCTCCTCTATGGCGTAATGTCTGTAACAATATGATTTGCAACATAAGTGAGTTGAAGCATTTTATGTGGCCATGAAATGTTTGTCCTGGACGTTATTAAATTAACTAAAAACTACCATCATGATATTGACTTAAAAGGATTATATAGGTTAATATTTGAAAGGAATACGGGGAAAAATATAAACTTATACATTAAAATGTATCTTGTGATACACTAAAACTAATACAATGAAAACATGTGTCACAACTGGTGTTATATAACATTCGTGTACATTAAAGGTTTGGTATTCATGGATATGAATTGTAAAAAACAGCAAACACAAGCACTGATATTTCTTTGTTGGCGACGCCGGTGAGCGGCGTCGTCTCTTATGGAATGCTTTTTATTTTGGCCTATGGAAGGAGCTGTTATTATTAGCAGTTAATGTCATGTTGTGTTAATTAGTTTTATTTTGATTCGTAAAAATCAAGTAAACAAATATGTTGTTATATTTGTATTTAATAACTTTATGTAAAAAGCATGTGCATTGTGATATTATTTTCAGGAAATTGTAGGCTAAGTTTAACAGCTTGTCCCTTAGTTTTATTGACAATACTAAAACCCGGATTTCGAATATCGTTGTGGTCTACATTGATGCCGTATCATCATTCATTTATATATTTTCAAAATTTTCCTACATGAAGAAAGTTCACCTGCAAATGAGTATTAGTATAGGTAATTAACTGTTGTTAACGATTATCCTATTGATTTTATCCATGTTACGTTTATCTGTTGCACAGAATGGTTGTTTTTACAAAGTGTACCAGTATCCGGATGTTGAAAGCTAACCGATTTTCTGCAATTACTGCTGTCACATGGCCAACTATTTTTTATGAATACTTTACAATTTGCATGGCTTATTAAAACTGAGGCTGCAACATTTCAAAATTTTGCTGTTTAGGGTGTTCTTTTGTGTTTCAGGTTTTCTTTATTTTAAGGGGAAGTAACTCATGTTTACTAAATTATTTGTTTCTTCTGTCTATCTTAGGTATTACTTACTTAAATTTACCAGTTGTAAGGTCATCAAAAGCATGTTAATGTAAGGATTTCATATTTATTTAATAGAACTGTAAATTATTAATGTTATGTGCATCTTAGTATATTGATATGATGAGACTTATAATATTTCTGAATTTAAAGAGTTACAGTTATGTCATTATTATTAAAGGGATGAAAATTCATTTAAAGTTATAAATGATAATACATGTATTGATTGAAAATGTCCTTAAACTTGCTAAAAGCAATATAATTAATAGTCACCAAAAATCATATTCTGAATAGTTATTCTAACTTTTTTCTAACATGTGCATAGTTTGAAAAGGACAGTATCTGTCTAATAATTTGTAATGGAGGGACACCGGTCTCAACCTCTAGGTCTCCTGAGTCAACCCGACAACAGACTTTTCATAGAGTAGATTGTTACTTGTCCTTGAATAAATGTGTGCACTAAATTTTATAGTGGGTGATTTGTGCCACATGAAAACAAACATAGTACAAAAAGTAACCTGTCGCCAGATGAAATCATGAAAATACAATCTACCACAAAGTGGTTCGTTTTTTGCATGTTCATGTTTTCGCCCGGTATATAAAATTTCTTATCATAGACAAAAGGTTAGTTTTTTATTTGTACACAAAATAGATATTGTACATGTATTAGCACAGTTATGTTCACTCTCAAATTGACCTGTTATAAATAATGGCACAACCAATAACTGTCTAAGCCCTTTTTAGTAAAAATAATTATACAATAATATTTAAATTGTTACTTTAATTAAGACTACGAGTATGTAAGGTTTTTTTCTTATTTATTAATTAAGAATAAATTATCTGTTAATTTAAAAATCTAAAAGTATCTGTCACGGTTGAGAACTGTTCACTATTTAGGGGAGAAAATGTGTAAGCGGCCAGATAGCTTAATCGCTACAGCTTCGGTACATTATTCTGTGGGTCACAGGTTCGAGTTCTGGTCAAGCTGAAAGGTTTTCTCATCCTGTGACTGCATATAAGCATGAGTTCAATTTATTATGCTCTGTAAACATAAGAAATTCAAGGACACAAATCAATATAGTGGGAAAATATGTTGTGGTTTAGAACTGTTTCATTATTAAAGAGAAAATGTGTAGCCAGCCGGATAGCTCAGTTGGTCTTCTGAAAGTCATGGGTTCGAGTCATGGTCAGGCAGTTCCAGTCAGGGTTTAGAAGTGGTTTTTCAACTGACACATGTTTGATTCATTTAAAAGATTGCATTAAATTTGAAATGGACAAAGGCAGTATTGCATGATACTTTTAGATCTACAAAGGGCATTTGATACAGTTGATCACACTATACTGCACATGAAGAAGTTCTTTTTCTTCTTCTTCATGAAACTTCAAGCATCTGCCATATGTAATGACATTCTTACATGGTTTAAGTCTTATCTCTGATAGACAGCAGCTGGTGGATGTGGCTGGTACTCATTCTACTACTGCTCTGAGTACCTATGGTGTCCCCCTGATGTTCATTTTAGGTCCTCTTTTATGTCTCATATATGTCAATGACATGTCTGCAACCCTAAGCAATAAGCTTTTATTATATGCACACGCACGAGTATCAGGGTTTAGAAGTGGTTTTTCAACTGACACATGTTTGATTCATTTAAAAGATTGCATTAAATTTGAAATGGACAAAGGCAGTATTGCATGATACTTTTAGATCTACAAAGGGAAGAAAAAAAGACCTGGGAAGAAAAAATATGACCAGATTGAAAAATAAACCTGTGTTCATCTTAAAAAGTGTCAAAAAAAACCCCAAACAAACTATGTAAATAATGACCCCCTTTAAAAATATACTTTCAGTTAATAGTATATTTTTAAAGGGGGTCATTATTTACATTTTCTTTTTGGTTTTTATGATCACAGTTTTTTTTTATCAATCTGGTCATATTTTTCTTCCAGGTCCGATACTCGTGCTTGTGATTATATGCTAATGACTGAGGTATCCTTGTATCTTGTAAAATAAATCTGAAGAAATTCTTTCTTATAGCATGAGTCTTATAAAATTGCTTAATTGACTATAAATTGTCTTTGCATCTTGGCAAGACAGAGTCTATTCTTTTTGGTTTAAGTTTCAACTTCAACTGGGCCTAGCCTCCAGGTCACATGTAATGGTACTGCTATAAAGTACACATCTTTTGTTAAGTATTTAGGTGCAAACCTGGATCAAATTCTTTTGGCGTCGCCCATTGATGCTTTGCATCAATGCTTTTCTTGTATTCATTTGTATCTACAAAATAAAGGAAATCAACAAATCTCATATTGTAACGGAATATACAACAAGAACAGCAACTATATATAACAATTGTTAAAAATAATAAATAACACACGAAAATAAAACTGATAACATTTTACAAAACAGACAAAATATACAGAAGAAAAGAATTCAAAAGAAAAACTGTATTGAATTGTCAGAAGTTTCTTTACTGCTGGTATGACTGTTAAAATCTTCTAAACAGAATATGTTTAAAAGCGGCAATTTCAGGCGTTAATTTTCTGTTTGATATAAACAATACTCTGGTGATAATTTAGTATTATTCGGTAAATTTATCTGGAAATGCATCAATTTAAATAAGAGGGCGTACAGGTAGGCTTTGGATCAAAGGGGAGTTTCTTGATTGATGATTTTGACTTTTAATTCGTCAGGAAACTGAATTTTCAAGTTAATATTTTCTTTTGAATTGACAAATATGAATGAAATTATCTATAAATATACATATACTAATTCTTAAGGAAAAGCGAAGGCGTTTAAGTGTGTACCTGTAGTGGTTGAGGAGCTTTCGAAACTACATTACTTATCAGATAATCAATAGTAAGTTATTACATGGTAGTCGTATTACGATAGAATGAAAGTAGAAATAGGACGTTTCTTAACAGAAACTGCTTTTGGAAAGAAGTAGTTGTTAGGAAGTAAAAGTTACTGTTCATTACACAGATGTAAAATGTTTCATCTTCCACTTATGCCATTTGTGCTGTGTGGACTTAAGCAACAAAATACATAAACAAAGTTTTCGCTGCTTTCATAGGTAAATGTTGAGCTGTCAGTCGCCATCCGCTTGTTAATATCTCTTTGCCAACAGATGCTAACAGACGAACGTGTTGCAAAATGATCAGAGCCCTCTTTGATATGCATGGTGTCACTACAACCAATTACTTAACACCGATGGGCCGTCGGTGAGCCATTCCCCACCAAATGCTCTCGTTTTCAATGCACAACCTATTTTTTATAGTGACATTAAACTGACATAGGAAGGAGGTTACATAGTAAGTGTGTTCATTATGTCAGCTGGGAATTTCTAAGTATCAACCAATTTTGTCCACATATTTCAGGTTACAGTTCGGTATTCTTATTAACCATTTTACTTGGGTGTCTCACGTGCAATTTTTATTTGTTTGTTTGTTGTTTTTTTTAAACTTCAGCCGATCAGTTTTAGTACATAACTTTATAAGACCTTGCATTGTAATTGTATGCAATATTATCGAGTCATATCGTTTATTTCTAGGTGGGTCCAGAAAACATGTTGAGGTTTCCTCCTATATCATGATTTTTCTAAGTATTTTTGTTGTTGAGTTACAATAAAATAACAAGTTCATGTGATAAACATACAATCTAGATAATTAATTGGAGCCAATTCTTAGATTGAAAATAGGAACCTGGATTAAATCTAATGAAAGAGTGCAATCTCTGTCTTATTCATGATTATTGGGTACTGGATATTGTAACTTTTATGACTGGGTATGGCAGACCAGAATAACAATTATCTTCAGAAATCGATTCAATCAAGAAATTTATAAGCCAATTTTATTTCTCTCATCTTTTATTTATCTGATATCATTTAGTATTGAAATAAACGTATTAATTAACGAACCAGTTAATATTTTCTGATATATATGGTACAAATGTAATACCAAGGGTGATGGAGGGAGCATTTGTCTTCGAACTGAGTTAGGCAAAGTTTGTCATGACAGTTGTTGTAGAGACAATGTGTTGCTCATTTTCTGATGAATTGATAATTACATGTGCAGCATTGGTGGATTAGGCTGTGTATTGCAAAAAATTGGTAGAAATGCTACGGCACTTTATTTTGATGAAAATATCAGCTTCAGTATAAAATTTTTAATAATAGACTTTCAAACAAAGAAAAACATACCAAAAGGAAATAAATTAATGAATTAGAAATAAGATAGTATCATAATTATGCATGTAAAAAGAAAAAAACAATATAAACAGTATGTTTTCTGTTACAATGACAAAAAACAAATCGTTTTTTTTTTTCACTCTAAATTGGTATATCTGAGCCATTTGTATATAAATTGCATTGAAATTTGCATGTTAACCAATATTTGTTTCTCTTTCTAGTAACTGGCTACTGATTTAGGACGTGTTTTTTTTCTTTATAATTTTAGGAAGAATTTTTTATTTGAAGACGTTGAAACTCAAATTGAAATCACAGTTTTATATCCTATCCTATCCTATCCTATCCTTAGATCAGTAATTTCGACTAAGACATCTTTGCATTTATGGTATGTTTCAAAATTTACCATTTTACCATTCATGTTAAATGTTGAATTCGGTTTAAGCCGGCGCTAGGGGGCGTGGACGGTACATTGCAATTAACATTACCCTCCATGAAGAGGCTCAGTCAAACCGAGCCTGCAACTTTTCCAATTTTGCCATTTTCGATTTTTAAGGGATTTTGTTTTTCTCTATTCTATTTGAAACCTGGAAACCATTTCATGGTAAGATTTCTATAGAAATGGTTTTTAGAATGACTAAATATGTTTCCTTATTAACGATTTCTTTCCACGACTCTGAAAGCAGAGAAAACATTGTCAAATTCAACCGTGATTGCTGAATAATAATATTGATAATAATGAAGATATAGACGACATTAGCTTAGCTTTCAAAATCAAACATTGTCTTTAATAAATTACTTGTGTTTATCGATTATTTATTGATTCAATTCATTTACATTATCATCTAAACATTCTTTAACCTCAACTCGAATGTAAGAATTCATACGGCAAATACATTCGAATAATTAAAGTTATATGCTAGTTTGAGATGAAGTTTCATCGCATGATAAAAACACATTTTAATGACTCAATCTTAAAATAATCTATAATTCTATTGTGATAATCAATACGTATTTTTCTCTCCAAAAATTCAATTTCTTTGTTTTATTAATCATATTATAATCATTTTGTCGCAATAGAGGGGTGGTTTCATGCTGAAATTGATAAATGTCAGATGATTGTTAATAGATGATGTTTTGAATTATTTACTTACATGAAAACATAAAAATATTTGGCAACACGAATTTTATACTTATAAGATATAATGTGAATTTTCGTGTACTTAATTACACTTTAGTAATTGATCAAACGTATTAAACAAGTTTTTTCATGAAACAGGCGCAAGGGTATCGGTTTGCAGTTAAAATTGAAATTTTTGTATCGAATATCTCACAATTCTCTGTTTGTAAATCACTTAAGAGAAATGAACGTTGCAATCAGTGCCAATTCCTATTAATCATTTTGTGCAACAATGGAGAGAAGGAATAGTGCGATGATTACATGGAGGTTCGAAAATGATAATATTCCTTATCAACATCTTGAACAACGGATACGTGGATGTGATTGTCTGTACAAGAAAATGAGGGAAAATGAAAGGTACTATCGGAACGTTTATGGGCAATGATTTATATGGTGAATTAATAACTTATGGGTGAATATACTTTCAAATTAATTTCATGTTACCTCCAAGAAGGACTACATTGGAAAATGGGATTAGTGGGCAAAGAGAAGTATTGATTTATTAAGAAACTGAAAGTGATAATGACTGTTTTGTGCTTTTATACAAATATAACGAAGAATTTTAAACGAAAATGTTATCACTCGGGTAAGTCTACAAAGTTGTAATCCAACAGATTACTTTGTTGGAAAATGTTTAAAGTTCTCGTTATAATTTGGGGGGTTAGATTTTCTTATTTAGTGGAAGTCTCCATAAGAATAATGCTTCCATGGCATGTTACACCAAGGCAATTATCCTCTGATAGCATTTTAAGCATAGAAAAGCTACAGCATCAAAATAATATTGGTGATTGTTTTTTGTTCCTTAGATTAGAATTAAACAATACATAAATATACATTTATGCATTTATTAAGAAAATAAATATAGGAAATAACGTTAGTGAATTTAATTATAATCACGTAGTTTTACCAAGTTTGTATTACAGTGTATTTTTAATCAGTGAATATAAGTATGTTTTGTTTAAGAAAAAGAATTTAAAAAATGAAAAAGAGGCTTATATGCTCTTTTATGCAGTATTTGCTTGGATAGTAAACTGAAATATGATACACATAAGTTTGGTCCAAATAATCAAGCCGTAAAATATTTATTTATAATAAAATTAATAGTGAAGAATTAACTATAGTTGTAACTAGGAATATTTGTCACCTTAGTGCAAGTAGACGGAACGGATCCTTTGGATAATAATTTAATTCGAAAGTTAAACGTATTAGCTCGCATTAAAGGTGAGTTGATATGTCACCTTTATCCTCAGAATGAATTTATTGATTAAAGAAAAGAATGCGGTTGTAGATGGTATTGTCTTAAAGTTGGAGATGTAAACGAAACATATGGAAAATTAAACAATACCAAACAAAAAGATTGTCATTCCAAATACAATGTAACTTCATTGTAGGCAATAAAAAATAATGCATAATTAAACTAAATATCATGTTATACGAGTAGTAGTAGTTTGCAAATAAAATAACTTTTGTAAAAAGTATAACACCACATTTAGTTGACATGACAAAAAACGACTCGTCCATTGATCATACATGTCACTATAAATTGAGATACTTCATTAAGTATTAAATTCCAATAAATAAATTGCATAGATATTGAATGTTATATAATGAAATTGCTGAGCTTTACAGATTTGGATTTCAAATTGATTACATCAACTTTGTCCCCTATGATCAAAATCGTTTCATTATTAAATCAAAATGCAAAAGTTGGTTCATTACTTAATTGACAACATATGTGATAGATTTCGTTTTTTACAAATTATTTTGATACTTCAACTCATTGAACGGACCACGATATGTTTTGTATTTGACAAAATGCCGTCTTTGATAACTTCACAATGAATTACTTTTAAATACATATTTTAAAATTTTTCATGAGAATTAGCAAGAATCTGGAGGCATGCTGCTTTAACATGATACGTTTCTATTTTAAGAGCAAACTTTCCCTTTCTTACTTAAGTGCCTGTAACAATATGATTTACAACATAGAACTAGGTTTTCAACATGTAATATGCTATCTGTGCCATTTGTATTTTGCATGGAAGTCTGTATGTGAACCCATTTTTGTTTCACTGTCTTGTGACTCGATGCTGACTTTGGACTGTTTTACTTTGTAACATCAGAAAGTATTATTTTATTTGAATACGTTAAAACCAACATTAAAACACAATTTTATATCCGTAGATTCAAAACTGATCAGTCATGTCGACTTACAAGATATCATTGCATTTCTGCTTGCTGGTCATTTCTGCGAATGTTTCAAAATTCAAAATTTTACCATTTCATGTTATATGCTGCATAAGCCAGTGCTAGGGGGCATAAACGATAGCTTTCAATAACAACTCACACCCATAAACAGGCTCAAACAAACCGCTCCTTAAACATTTTCAATTTTGCCGTTTCTGCTCTTTTTGAAGTCTGGAAACCGTTTCATTTACTAATAGATTGGTCAGATTTTTTGCTATAGAAATGGTTATTAAAATGTCTTAATATGCTCCCTGATTAAAGGTTACCTTCCGCAACTAAGAAAGCAGACTAAAATTTAATAAAATTGATGAATTCAACCGCTGTTGTTGAAAAAAAGGAATTAATATTGACGTCGTTAGCTTTCAAAAAATCAAACATTGTCTTCAATAAAGTGCATGTGTAAATCGATTCATTATTGATTCAATTCATATGCAATATCATCTAAACATTTCTTTAAG